>NC_135880.1:226595556-226638056 GCF_964194155.1 Cetorhinus maximus | reverse complement strand
GACAAACTGTGGCTTCAAAATAACATGTTAGAGCACTGAGCTACTGCTCCATGGATGGTTAGCACATGGATTTGTGCCTGGTATCTGCAGTGCTGGAGAGGAAGAAAACGTGGCCTACAGCAACTCAGGAAGGCATGGAGTCCTCATGGTCTATTCTTCAGCGTTTTCTGGATGTCACTGACAGCTGACACTGCCTGATGCATTGGAGTAGGTCGTCTGTGTAGCATTTCAGCTGGGGCACAAAGGGAGGCAACTTAAGCAGATGAGAATTGTAACTGTGAAACTTACATTTTATTTAAACTCTTCAAAATTTGAACTTCTGTCTGTTCTCAGATGGAGAAGAACTCTCGGAAAAGAATCTATTTCCAGGACGGAGAAAGGAGAATTATCGACAATGAAACTGACTACACTAGTCGGATCAAGGTAGTTGAGAACTACACTCTGACCATTGACCATGTTGAGCTCGGAGATGAGCGGACGTTTCTGTGCCAAGTTGGTGCTGGTGCAGCAGGCAGTGGTGAGGCCACAACGGAGCTGAAGGTTTATGGTAAGGTTTCTTCAGTGCAAAAATGTTTTAGAATTATAGAATGATACAATGCAGAAGGCCATTCGGTCTATGGTGCCCATACCTGTTCATTGAAAGCTATCCAATTAGCCCCACACCCCCTGCTCTATTCCGGTAGCCCTGTATTTTTTTTCCTTTAACATATTTATCCCTTTTGAAAGTTATTACTGAATCTATCACCCTTTCAGGTAGCACATTGCAGGATCCCAACAACTCACTGTTTACATTGTTTTTTCCCTCACCTTATCTCTGATTCTTTCTGTGACTGTGATCTCTTCTATTTTGACCAGTCACTTGACACAGGTTGACTTCACCTCTGCATATTGCATTGCAGGGGCAGGTTGGGCAGAGACAGATAAGAGCAGAGCTTTAGATTTGTGTGCATTCTTTAAAGCGCCCTTGCTTGTCTGTGTTTACCAATCTCTCTTTTTTGGCAGATGCTCCAGAAGTGCCTGAGATAACTCCAAGTGAAGCAATCATATCAGTAATGGAGACAACGCCAGCAAAAGTAAGAAAAGCTAAATGGCTGACACTCTGTTGACTCACTTATATACTTGGGAAATGGTTTATTGTGTAAAGGAATTGTGGAGCTTCACAGATGCCTTCCAGTTAAAAATATACAGCTCAAATTGGTTGAACATTAAGTGTTTATTGATAACACATAAGTATATACACATATAAAGGGTATAGCCCAATCTATGAGCTAACTCCCCGCTTGCTTCTACACAGGTCCCTGTCCAGTCCACAACTGACTCTATCTCAGCTCATGTGTCTTTTTACATCACACTGTGGCCGATACTGTTTCCCAGTCCTACATTAACTCTTGCTATGCCAGATACCATTATACTACACACACACCCCCCCTCCAAAATCTTTATCCAACGTATTTACATTATGATCATGCTTACCCAACATATTCATATTATAATCGTGTTACCCCTTCTCCCCACCTCAAGTCTCTGACTTTACAGATTCAGACAGTCTGGAGACTTGACCATTCTTCCAGATCTCGTTCTGGTCACATTTGGAGGAGTGATAGTCTCTGTTGATTTGGGCAATCTTTGTTGATTCAGAGTTTGTGTAGTCTGTGTTTCTGGCACTTGGTTGTCTTCTTCTGATATGCTTTTTCTGCTCCTTGGAGTTGAACTTCTTTTTGTCAACTCCCATCTGCTGTGCTTGGGAACCACCGACATGGTCCCTGCTTTCCAGGGAGGGTGTTCACTCCATTCATTTGTGGCACAAACCTGGTTTTTCTTTCTCCGTGTGGTCCGCTGTGATCTTTATGGGGGTTGAAGGTGTTGCCCCTGTCGTTTGGATGTTCCTCGTCAGTGGGCTCATCTTGTAGTTTGGCTTTTATCAAGACAATGTATTCTTCCGTGTGTTTCTGTGCCTCACTGAGGTATGCTCTGGTGAGCTGATGGTCACTCTCTCCTTGCTCCAGCACCATCTTGCAGCTCTGCACATTGTGGGGTGGGGGTGTGCTGGAGGTTGCAGTGTTTGTGCTGTGGTGTTTACAGGTAATGTGACAGCAACTGTTGGACCCTGGGGTTGGGGCTCATTCTTCCGTTGTTGATCATTTTCCTGGTGTCTTCCATTCAAGGTACAGTGGCATTTATCTAAAGGTTTGGCTGGAAAGCCTGCAAAGAAATTGGACAAACCAGCTCTGTGAAGAGTAAAGACAATTCAAAGCTGAAGTCCCAGTCAAGAGTCACTTTACTGGTGGACCTCTTGGAAACTTACAGTTCCATTTGGTTGATAACAGAGGTTGTCTTGACATCTTCTGCCATTTTAAGAAGGTTCAGGGCAACACAGGCATCTCTGCTCAAGAGAGAAAAGGATTGATTTCAGATGATGTGCATGCCTGACTATCTGCTTATCGCCAAAGCTTAGTGGTTCTAGAATCGTGCCAATGACTGGAAGTCAGATCCCTCCAGGCCTGTAGAGTGGTGTGTCTGTTGTGCATAGCCAGAGGTGTCTGAGCCAAGGCTCCTTATCCAAGAGGACCATAGCACTGGTTCCCGTATCCAAGTTGAAGTTGGTGATGTGACCGTTTACTGAGATTCCACATTCCAAAAAGAGAATCCAGGTTCCTTGACCTCGCACAAGAAGCATGGTTGGGTCTCTTCCTGGTGTGGCACCTCAATCTCATGGATTGTCTTGGGATCCTCTGCACGTTTGGTGTTTTAGCTTTGTGTAGCTTTCCGAAGAGTCCCAGGCAGTTGCAGTTAAAACACTGCACTGAGATTGCTGGCCATTGCTCTCACCTGTGAGGTCTTTTGGCTCCACGTCACTGACGTGGTTGCCTACCCTCTTGTGGTCAGTTTGGGTATTGCCTTCCTTGGCCTGCAGTCTTTGCCCTTTTGCTTTGCTAGCTGGACAGTTGGGGTTTCTCTGTTCCATGGATTACTTTCACCCCATAAAATAGATCGGTGTTGCTGGTGGATTTCAAACTGCCTGACTATTTGGATGCCCTTTTCAAGGGTCAGATCTTCCTTACCCTGTAGTATGTCTGAAAGGGCATCGTCAGCCACTCCATCTCTTATGAGTTCTGACTTAAGGTCACCATAGTCACAGCCTTCAGCGAATCTGTATAATTCATTTGTAAAAGAGTCAACTGGTTCTCCAGGCTGTTGGACACATTTGTTGAACTTTGCTCTCTCTAAAATTTTGTTGCCTCTTAGATTAAAATATGTATCGAATGAACTTCATCAAATTTATCTGAGGATTCATTTATTCCTTGCCTTGCAATAATATCATCGGCTATCAGACCTGCTGAATAAGGTAGTGCATTCACTTCTTCAGCTTCTGCTTTTTATCTAATCCTGAAGCTATCATATATGTTATGAATCTTTTCTGCCAAAGTCTCCAATTTTGGTCCGGCTCTTGGATCAGTCTGAACTGGTCTGGTAATGTTGATTTGTTGTCCATGGCTGCTTTAACGTTCAGGTAAAGTTCAGCTTTAAATGCTGTGCAGGTTTTGAAGATGGCGTCACAGGAACCATTTTTTCAAAGAAGCTTCCCCCATGGTTGTCGCGTTTGCTGAGCTCGAGCGGCAATGACGGTCCCGAATTCTTTGTCTTTAGTTTTGTGCAGTGATTTACTCAATGATTTGGCGCCCTCCCTGTAATATCAGAGGATTTTGGGGCGTTTTACAATCAATTCCCAGCTTTGGCTGAGGTTTTTAAACCTTCTGCTTCTTTCTTTTCCCCCCCTCTTCCAAGGAGCTTGGCTGTGGTGACATGGCACTAACTCTGAACCCGCCTGGCTGTGGTGACATGGCACTAACTCTGAACCCGCCTGGCTGCAGTGACATGGCACTAACTCTGAACCCACCTGGCTGTGGTGACATGGCACAAACTCTGAACCCGCCTGGCTGCAGTGACATGGCACAAACTCTGAACCCACCTGGCTGCGGTGACATGGCACAAACTCTGAACCCGCCTGGCTGCAGTGACATGGCACAAACTCTGAACCCGCCTGGCTGCAGTGACATGGCACAAACTCTGAACCCACCTGGCTGCGGTGACATGGCTCCAGCTCTGAACCCGCCTGGCTGCGGTGACATGGCACAAACTCTGAACCCACCTGGCTGCGGTGACATGGCTCCAGCTCTGAACCCGCCTGGCTGTGGTGACATGGCACTAACTCTGAACCCGCCTGGCTGCGGTGACATGGCACAAACTCTGAACCCGCCTGGCTGTGGTGACATGGCACCAGCTCTGAACCCGCCTGGCTGCGGTGATTTTCCAAACAGGCTGCTCTGGCTTTTTTTTCAACAGCACTGAAGCTTTTTAAGCTAGCCCTTGCTTAGAACTGCATTTTTTGCTAAGCCTGTTAACTCTGCAGTCTGTGGGCATTCACAATGGACCCCAGTGAGATCTTGTGGAGTCATCAGCTGCATAGCGGAGTTTTTTCTTCTGTCTTTTTGCTTTCAGTCCTGCAAAGATGATCTCCCTCTGTGTCTTCACTTCAAGTTCCTTCAGTCAAGTCAGAATGCTGCCCCTTTAATTTTACAGCTTTTGAATTTCTGTTCCAGCTTTTCTGAGTTTCTGGGTTTTTCCATTCGCTGCCACCATGTTGTATGTTGTATGTTCAGGTGGTCTCATGAAGAGGTTCTGAGTCTTGTATGGTTGAACATTTAAGTGTTTATTGATAACCATAACTATGTACATATATACAGGGTATAGCCTAAGCTATGAGGTAACTCCATGCTTGCTTCTATACAGGTTTCTATCCAGTCCACAGCTGCATCTAGTCTCAGGTCATGTGTCTCTTAACATCACATTGTGGGCAGTACTGTTTCCCAGTCCCACATTAACACTTGCTATGCCAGATACCCTTATACTATAAAATTCTCCCTCAATACCACATCTCAGGATAACCTGAGATCAGCGTGTTAGTCTGATTTCTTTCAACACAATCTGAGTCTTGTCGTTAACGGAGTTACGTCACAACTCTGGTGTCATTGCATGGGTAGAACAAACTCAAGCAGCTAAATGGCCTACTCCTGTTCCTAGTTCCAAGAAGAGTCTTGGAGTATCTGTTTTAAGTAATGTATTATAAATAAAGATAAACATTGGAAATAAACAGCGGGCCCATTGTTTGATGTTGTGTGTAGAAACCCTACATTAGAAGTCCTAGATTTTTAACTTGCAGTCGCCTCATTTGCACTCAAAGAATGGACAGTACTGTAGAAAATGGTGTGTCTTCTAATCTTGCTGATTTACCACTGCTGTGAGTTTTGGGTGGACTTGACCCTGTTTGATTCCTGCTCGAGTAATGGTAATTCTTGCCCACGCCTGCAGATGAATGAGCAGTGCATGTGGGATACTGCAGTTTGTAATGACACTGAGAGAGTCTCCCAGCTACTGGGAGGTGAGGCTAGATGAAACTTTTGGAAATGTTTTTTTCTGGCAGTTATTTGTGGTTTTTCCACTTTAACATTTGAAATCTTTAGTAGTCGCTATTTTAGATTCTTTATGCTGCTCAACAATGTTGCTTCTTTCTGTTCCTGATGGCAAATATATCTCCTTCTGCTGAACAGCTTGACATGTGACTGTATTACGAGGCCACACAGAGAAACTTCCAGCTGTGCCTGCTCCTTGCTTTCCCTGCTTGGTATTACCCTCCTGGACCCCTTACCTTGTCCTGTGGGCCCCTGGCAGTAACCAGCTGCTGCCAAGTTTTAATGGCTGTTGTTTTGGTCAGAAAATCAACAGGTGACATATCACTGAGGTCCTACCCTGTAAATTTCTCCTCCTGGCAGTGTAGTTGCGGTATTACTCTGGATCTGTACCCGATCTGTGGGTGTTTGATGCTGATGCTGGTGTGGAAGAAATGCTGGGGCTAAATTTAACCCCTAAGAATGGACCCAGTTTGGGTTGGGTGAGAAGTTAAAATTTTTAAAACTCTGGCTTTAATAGAGGTGGGATAAGGTGTGGGAAACCAATCTACTCTCAGGAGGCTGGTTGGGACGTTAATGTTTTAAGGAGGTTACTTGTCTCTATTTGTACAGGCTTTTTATTTTTCACCTATTTAGTCTGGGCCAGCAGGTAAAAGGAGACATGGAAGCATCCATAAGTTAAGTGCATTTACAGCGCCGCTTATGGGTCTGGAGAAGGAGGAGTGTTCCCCCTACCCCTCCACACCCAGTCCAAGAAGCTTATCTCTTTGCAGCTCCGTGATCACTGACTTTTTTCCCTGTGATATTCCCCATCCTCATGATTTCCCCCAGTGGCAACACTCCCACCTCCCTCCTACCCAAATGCCATTTCATCAACTCTATATCCTTCGGCTGTGCCCCACTAACCTACCCCATTCTGTGCTCCTCGGGTACAACCTTGTGTCACTGGCTTTCCTGCCTGACATGGAGCTAGCCTGTCAATCAGCTTAGCTGTTGGGTTAGAAACCTGAAGAAAAACAATTAAAAGTGCAGGACATCTGGGAAACCTATATTTCCAATTTCCCATCCATAGCTCCAGCCTCCACTACTTCCCTGTACATATTGGGGTCACTGTGTCTAGTGGTATCATCCCTCCCTCTGAGAAATGAAAAATGTCCTCATTAAAATAAGTATAAGCAGTTTGAATAATGTTTACAACAATGTGTACTGTTAAGTAGAAAATTTATTTTCTGTTTTCAAGAAGGGTTTCTGTAGAGGCATTCCCTCTGTCCCACCCCAGTATGGGGATATTCGCTGCACCTGGGCAATCCTAGGTGAAAAATGAGGTAAATCTCTCCAGCAGCCTCATAGAGCTTGTGACTGATTGAAGAAACTTATACTTATACTGCGTCTCTCACAACTTTAGGATGTTCCTAAGCACTTTATAGCTAATATAAAGTGTTTTTTAAGCATGCTGCTAATGTACTGTCCTCAATTTTGGCATCGTTGATGTGCTTTGGTCTATCTCTATTTTTTTCAGGTTGCCACTTGTCATACAAGGAATGGTTATCCAGCTCCCAACATCACATGGTATAAGGACCGCACCCCACTGCAAGCTACCACCAAGATAAACAGCAGTATGTCACACTCTCATGTCATTCTTCTCAACCTCTGCATTCATTGCTGCTTCCTCCGGCATATACTGCCTGAGAACAGTGAAAAGAGCACATTACCTCCACAGAACCTGTAATTAATCGCTGAGTCTGGCATTAGCCATCACTTACTTCCTGACTGCAACTGCACATCAGACACACACATCAGAATGGATGTTTTGTAGCCACTGGTTGCTACGACAAAGATGATTACAATCTGATTTGAATTTGACCCTTCCACTTATATGTCACCTGGTCTAGAATCATCAGGGCATTGAAGCCAAAATAACTTCATAAGCAAATTCCTGTAAGAAATTAGTGCTGCTGAAACTCCTCAGGGTCCCCACTGCCCTCCCAGCCTGGACAACTGCAGAAAAGGTGGAAATCCAGTTGTGCTAGCCTGCTGCTGTTTCTGGGAGCTTCTGACTTGAAACGTGTGTCTATCCTTTGCCATAGAGGGTGGGGAAAATCTGGGGCAGGGACTCCTTACCCTTGCAGTTCCCATTCTGCTGCATCAGTTAGGACCAGGCACATCTTTGGCGACAGATAGAGTACAAAGAGGGAAGCAATGAAGAAAGGGAATCATTTTTTAAAACAAAATTATGCTGATTGCCCCATTAGGATACTATGGAGAACATGGTCAGATTATGAGGGTGGGATTCTCAGGCAACTTCCACCCTCCCCCCAATAAGGATATAAGAAATAGGAGCAGTAGTAGATTATGTGGACCCTTGAACCTAATTCAATATGATCATGGCTGATCTTCTGCCTCAATGCCAATTTCCTGCAAGCTTCCCATTTGCCTTGATTTTTAAATGATCAAAAATGTGTCTATCCCGGCCTTGAATACGCTCAACGATGGAGCATCCACAATTCTCTGGGGTTGACAATTCCAAAGATTCACAACCCTCTGAACAAATTTCTCCTCATCTCACTCATAAATAATCAATCACTTATCCTGAGGCTCTGCCCCATGTTCTAGATTCCCCAGCCTGGGGAAACAACCTCTCAGCCTTTACCTTGTCAGGCCCCTTCAGAATCTTGTATGTTTTTGTGAGGCACCTTATTGAATACCTTTTGGAAATCTAAGTATATTACATTTACCAGCTCTCTTTTATTTATCCTACTTGTATGTCCTCAAAAACTCTAATAAATTTCTCAAACACTCAAACCCTTTCTTGAAACCACTTTGGCTCTGTCTGATCGTACTATGATTTTATGAAGTCTTCCTTAATAATAGATTCCAGCATTTTCTCAAAGCCTGATGTCAGGCTAACTGACCTGTAGTTCCCTGTTTTCTCCCTCCCTCCTTTCTTGAATAACAGTGCTACATTTGCTAACTTCCAATCTGCTGAGGCCAGAATCTAGGGAATTTTGTCAATTCGTAGCCAGCACATCCACTATCTCTGCAGCTATCTCTTTTGGAACCCTAGGATGTAGGCCGTCAGGTCCTGCATGGGGATTTGTTGGCAGTTAGCCCCATAAGTTTCTCTAATGCTTTTCTCTGTTGACATTAGTTACTTTAAATTGCTCACTCTTATTAAAGCTTTGGTTACCCTGTATTTTTGGTATGTGATTTGTGTCTTCTACTGTCAAGACAGACACAACATACTTGTTCAACATCTCTGCTATTTCCTCATTCCCCATGATAATTTCTCTTGTCTCTGCCTCTAACAGACTGACATTTATTTTAACTATTCTCCTGTTTATAGAATTGTAGAAGCTCAGAATCTGTTTTTTATATTCCTGGCCAGTTACTCTCATATTCTAATTTTTCCCTTTTTATAGACGTTTTGGTTGCAGTTTGCTGGTTTCTTAAAATCTCCCACTCCTCAGGCTCACTACTATTCTTTGCAACAATATAAGCCTCTTCTTTTAATCTAACACTGCCCTTAACTTCCTGAGTGAGCATAAATTAAGCATCAGTTTCCAGTCAAGTAGGACTAATGGAAAAACCCAGCAGGTCTGGCAGCATCGGCGGAGAAGAGCAAAGTTGACGTTTCGAGTCCTCATGACCCTTCAACAGAACTAAGTAGAAATAGGAAAGGGGTGAAATATAAGCTGGTTTGGGGTGGGGGGGAGAAGTGGGGGGTGGGGGGGGGGTTTGTTGGGACAAGCTTCCTGGTGGGGTGTAGCCTCCGCATTCAAAGGATCATCCTCTGCCATTTCCGCCAACTCCAGCATGATACCACCACCAAACACATCTTCCCTTCACCCCCCCCCGGCGGCATTCCGTAGGGATCGTTCCCTCTGTGACACCTGGTCCACTCCTCCATCACCCCCTACTCCTCAACCCCCTCCCACGGCACCTTCCCATGCAACCGCAGAAGGTGCAACACCTGCCCCTTTACTTCCCCTCTCCTCACCGTCCAAGGGCCCAAACACTCCTTTCAAGTGAAGCAGCATTTCATTTGCATTTCCCCCAACTTAGTCTACTGCATTCGTTGCTCCCAATGCAGTTTCCTCTACATTGGAGAGACCAAATGCAGACTGGGTGACCTCTTTGCAGAACACCTTCGGTCTGTCCGCAAGCATTACCCAGACCTCCCTGTCGCTTGCCATTTCAACACTCCACCCTGCTCTCATGCCCACATGTCCGTCCTTGGCTTGCTGCATTGTTCCAATGAAGCTCAACGCAAACTGGAGGAACAGCACCTCATCTTCCGACTAGGCACTTTACAGCCTTCCGGACTGAATATTGAGTTCAACAACTTTAGATCTTAAACTCCCTCCTCCATCCCCACCCACTTTCCGTTTCTTCCCCCTCCCTTTTGTTTTTTCCAATAATTTATATAGATTTTTCTTTTCCCACCTATTTCCATTATTTTAAATGTATTCCACCCATCGTTTATTTCACCCCACCCCCACTAGAGCTACCTTGCTTGTCCTGCTCTCCACTCTTAATTAGCACATTCTTTTAGATAATATCACCACCTTCAACGCCTCTTTGTTCTTTTGTCTGTGACATCTTTTGGTTATCTCCTCCTATCACTGCTTGCTTATCTCAACAACGCCACCCCTTCTTCCCCAATCCCTCCCCCCCTTAAACCAGCTTATATTTCACCCCTTTCCTATTTCTACTTAGTTCTGTTGAAGGGTCAGGAGGACTCGAAATGTCAACTTTGCTCTTCTCCGCCGATGCTGCCAGACCTGCTGAGTTTTTCCAGGTATTTCTGTTTTTGTTTTGGATTTCCAGCATCCGCAGTTTTTTGTTTTTATTTTTAGGACTAATGGATGTTGGCCCTGTTTCTTGCAAATTAGGTGCCCTCCTCCAGGTTTCTGCAAACTCCAATGTAGTCAGCACCAAAAAATAGAAAGACTAGGATTTCTAGAGTTCCTTTCTCAATCTCAGGATGTCCCAAAATGCTTTACAGTCAATTAAGTACTTTTTGAAATATATTCACTGTTGTAACACTGGAAATATGGCAGCCAATCTGTAGACAGCAAGCTCCCATAAACAACAACATGATAATGTTCAGGTCATCTGATTTTTACTGATGTTGATTAAGGGATAAATATTAGCCAGAGCACCAGAGAGAATTCACTTACTCTTCAAAATAGAGGCATGAGGTCTTTTATGTCCAACCACCTGAGAGAGCAAATAGCAGCTCGGTTTAATGGCTCCAAATGTGCAGCACTCCCTCATTACCCATTGGAGTGTCATCCTAACTTCTGGTGCTCAAGATTCTGGAACTTTCACAGTCTTCTGATTCAGAGGCAAAAGTGATACCCACTGAGCCATGGCTGGATGACCAGAGACTACTGGCAGCTGGGATCCATGTGTAACTGCCGAGATCGTGTTGTGGTATGTTTCATACGAACATACGAATTAGGAACAGGAGGAGGCCACTCGGCCCATCCAGCCTGTTTCGCCATTCAATTACATCATGGCTGATCTGCTTATAACCTCTTAATCCTGCCTACCCTTGATAACCTTTCATCCCCCTTGCTTATCAAGAATTTGCCTACCTCTGCCTTAAAGATATTCAAGGACTCTGCCTCAGCCACCTTTTGAGGAAGAGAATTCCAAAGTCTCCCAACCCTCTGAGAGAAAAAAACTTTCTCCTCATCGCTGTCCTAAATGGACGACTCCTTATTTTGAAAAAGTGACCACGAGTTCTAGATTCTCCCACAAGAGGAAACATCCTCTCCACATTCACTCTGTCAAGACCCTCAGGATCTTATATGTTTAAATCAAGTTGCCTCTTACTCTTCTAAACTCCAACGGATACAAGCCTAACTTCTCCGGCCTTTCCTCATAAGACAACCCGCCAGTTCCTGGTATTAATCTAGTGAACCTTCTCTGAACTGCTTCAAATGTATTTACATTTTTCCTTAAATAAGGAGACCAATATTGTACACCAATACCCTGTGTACCTAAAGCATAACCTCCTTACTCTTGTATTTAATTCCCCTTGTAATAAACTATAACATTCTATCAGCTTTGCTAATTACTTGCTGCATCTTTTGTAATTCATGCACTGAGATCCCTCTGCACCTCAGAGCTCTGAAATCTCTCATCATTTAGATAATATGCCTCTTTTTCATTCATCCTGCCAAAATGAACAATCTCACAATTTCCTACATTATACTCCATTTTCCCACTCACCTAACCTTTTGTAGCCTCCTTATGTCCTCTCCACAACTTACTTTCCTACCTATCTTTGTGTCATCAGAAAATTTAGCAACCACATCATCAGCCCCTTCATCCAAATCATTTATATAAATTGTAAAATAATTGAGGCCTTAGCACTGATCCCTGTGGCACACCACTCATCACATCCTGTCAGCCAGAAAATGAGCAATTTATGCCAACTCTCTGCTTCCTGTTGGCTAGCCAATCTTCTATCCATGCCAATATGTTACCCCCCTACATCATGAGCTTTTATTTTCCGAAATAATCTTTGATGATGCTTCAAGGCATAGTTATCCACTTTGGTAGGAAAAACAGAATGGCAGAGTACTATTTAAATGGTGATAGATTGGGAAATGTTGATGGACCTGGGTGTCCTTGTACACCAATCGCTGAAAGCAAGTATGCAAATGCAGGAAGCAGTTAAGAAGGTAGATGGTATTCATTCGCCTTCATTGCGAGAGGACTTGAGCACAGGAGCAACGATGACTTACTGCAGCTATACACCTGGAGTATTGTGTGCAATTTGGTCTCCTTACCTAAGAAAGGATATACTTGCCATAGAGGGGGTGCAGCGAAGGTTCACCAGACTGATTCTTGGAATGGCAGGATTGTCCTATGAGGAGAGATTGGATTGACTAGGCCAGTATTCACTGGAGTTTAGAAGAATGAGAGGGGATCTCATTGAAACAGTTAAAATTCTGACAGGGCTGGACAGACTGGATGCAGGGTTGATGTTTCCTCTGGCTGTGGGGTCTAGAACAAGGGGTCACAATCTCAGGATACAGTGTAGGCCATTCAGGACTGAGATGAGGAGAAACTTCTTCACTCAGAGGGTGGTGAACCTGTGGAATTCTCTACCACAAAAGGCTGTGGAGGCCAAGTCATTGAATATCTTTAAGAAGGAAATAGATATCAATTTCTGGACTCTAAAGGCATCAAGGGGTATGGGGAGAGAGCAGGTGTAGAGCGTTGAGATAGACGATCAGCCACGATCATATTGAACAGCAGAGCAGGCTGGAAGGGCAGAATGGCCTACTCCTGCTCCTATTTTCTATGTTTTTATGTTTATCAAATGCCTTTTGAAAATCTAAGTACAGTACATCCACTGGTTCCCCTTTATCCACAGCACATGCTATTTCTTTAAAGAACTCCAATAAATTGGTTAAAGATGGGCCAGAATATTGAGCTCGTGGGCAGGCATGCTCCCGACCGGGCCAAGTGTAAAATGACGCGCGATGATGTCGGATGATGTCCTGATCCCGCGATAGTTTGGCTGGCGGGTGCGTGCTGGAGCCAGCAGTGCGCCCGCCGACAATTTGAAGGCCTATTATGGCTATTAAGTTAACAATTGTCCTGAATTTTTCACTGTCTGTTCAACCTAACGGTTGGGGGGCAGGCGAAAAGGCCAAGCGGCCTTTGCATTTTTTAGGAAACTCATCCACAGGTGGGATGAGGTTTCCTAAAGCGAATAAAAATAAGATAAAAATTTAACACTTGAATTAAAAGCATGTCCCTGCTCATGTGCCAGAGTCCTGGGTTTCTATCCAGAGTCACACGAGGGGATATGTTTTATGACATTTTTGTTTAGTGCATTAGTTTTTTTAAAAGCGCTTCATCTCCCGGAGACAGCTCCATGCCTCAGGGAGACTGAAGCGCTCTTTCACGCGCATGCGGGGAATTCATGCTAGGCTCGACCTCTTCCTCCCGCCCGCACAGGCAGCGCTGAGGACTGCTGCTCGCAGTCCACGCTGGACAGGCCTTAATTGGCCCACTTGCGTAAAATCACGGCGCAGTGCCGATTGCGGGCAGCGGTCAGCTTCCTGACTGCTCCCCTGCCCCCTCCAAGCACCCCCGCCAAGGGCAAAATTCTGCCCCATGATTTCCCTTTCACAAAGCCATGTTGACTCTGCCTGATTACCTTGAATTGATCGAAGTGCCCTGTTATAACGTCTTTAATAATAGCTTCTAACATTTTCCCAGTGATAGATGTTAAGCTAACTGGCCTATGGTTTCCTGCTTTCTGTCTCCCTCCCCTTTTTGGATAAAGGTGTTACATTAGCTTCATGTAGGTTCTGTTAGAAGAGGCTGAGATTTTTGTTACTGATCTGAAGTCAGTTAGGCAGCTTCTGTTCTGTATTGAGCGTATGAATGATTTCTGTATCATTGAAGGTGAAAGTGCATAGAGTGCTTCTCAGCGCTTACTGATTACAGCTCATGCTTTCTTCTGATTTCTGTGTTTTTCTTTAGAGATGTACATGATTTCTCAGGCCACTCAGGAACCCAGTGGCCTTTATAGTATTGTCAGCGCACTTTATTATGTTCCTGAGAAAAAGGACAAAGATTCTAAGTTTTACTGTGAGGTGAGCTACAGGATGCCCCCAGGAGTGGACAAAATGAAGGAGTCTGTTAGGATCAGCATCCCAATAAGCTGTGAGTATTCATCAGCATTACAGAACAGACTTAAACAATATTGCATGGATCCGTCTGACAAGGCTACATTGCATGTACAAGTCTCCTAATCTGGAGGCTAAAACTTCTGTACTACTGCCAAAGTACAATTTCTACTGCGAGATGAATGAGCCTGATCTGGAGGCTCCAATTCCTATTCAGTAAGTGCAGATGCAGGTGTAGATACAGCCTGAAAAGATTGCCAAAAGCTGATTTAGAGAATCTATCATAGTAGATGCCAAAAAATATGTAGAGGAAGCAGATTGGTGGTTCAGCATGCTGTGTAACAGGTGGACTGATACCTTTCATTCTGCACTATGAAGTGTCTCCCCTCCATTCTCTGTGGCAAAAAGGTTGAGTTTGGGAGCTCATAATGGTGGAGAGTTGCAGGTGTCACCCACATTCCACAGCTCTTGTACTGCAGAATATTCACACCATCTCAAGACATGTTCTTTATCCTTTTCTGAAAAAGTGAGATATGAAGGATTTTCTAGTGATAAATTACATCATGATTTGGAGGCTTTGATTAAGGTAACATTTTTTATAAATTGCCCACCTCAGGATTTCTGATTTCCAGCATTCCCTGACTATCCTGATATGGCCATATGGTTATCATGGATGCAGGTCATCTGGTACTTTATAGGACTTTGTCAGGTGCTGGTTTCAATCATTAGCCTATTGGTCTCCCTCTTGTGGTAGAAAATAGTTTATGGGAAAACAAAAGCAAAATATTGAAGATGCGGGAAATCTGAAATAACAGCAAAAATTGCTGGAAACACCCAAAACAGAACCTTGTGCTCTCACTGGTGATGAGCTTGGAGGTGGGTAGGGCATTATGGGATGGTAGCATATCAGAACCCTGCTGACTCCCAGAGAATGAAGTTCTGGGTGGGAAGGTTCATGGTCAACCTGACATGATCTGTGTAAACCAATGTGTTAGCAGCACGGGCTACTTCTACAGTCAGTGTAGAGATATAGATGGAGGTGAAAGCACACGTGTAGTTGCTGCTGGATGTATTGTAAATAAACCTAATGTTTCCATTTAGAAAGTTGTCTGCAGATCAACTCTGTTACAAATGCAATGTTGGCATTTATTTCGAGAGGACTAGAATATAAAAGCAGGGATGTGCTGCTGAGGCTTTATAAGGCTCTGGTCAGACCACATTTAGAATATTGTGAGCAATTTTGGGCCCCATATCTCAGGAAGGATGTGCTGGCCCTGGAGAGGGTCCAGAGGAGGTTCACGAGAATGATCCCAGGAATGAAAGGCTTAACATACGAGGAACGTTTGAGGACTCTGGGTGTATACCCGATGCAGTTTAGAATGATGAGGGGGGATCTGATTGAAACTTACAGAATACTGAAAGGCCTGGATAGAGTGGATGTGGGGAAGATGTTTCCATTAGTAGGAGAGACTAGGACCCGAGGGCACAGCCTCAGAGTAAAGGGAAGACCTTTTAGAACAGAGATGAGGAGAAACTTCTTTAGCCAGAGAGTGGTGAATCTATGGAATTCATTGCCACAGAAGGCTGTGGATGCCAGGTCATTGAGTGTATTTAAGACCGAGATAGATAGGTTCTTGATTGGTAAGGGGATCAAAGGTTACGAGGAGAAGGCGGGAGAATGGGGTTGAGAAACTTATCAGCCATGATTGAATGGCGGAGCAGACTCGATGGGCTGAATGGCCTAATTTCTGCTCCTATGTCTTATGGTCTTAAATAGACGACTCGGCCACACTACAACAGTTCGGCTTTTCATTCCGTTAATTTCTCCAGTACTTTTTCTTTACTAGTATCAATTACAGTACTTTGAGTTCCTCATTCTCATTCGCCTCTTGGTCACCTCTGTTTTTACAAAATTTTATGCCTTCTAATGTAAAGACAGATACAAAATATTTTTTTAACTGCTTTATGATGATGATTACCTGCAACTTTATCATCAGCGAGTGATCAATTCTTCAGTCTACCCCCATTACGAGGTCTTTTTCTTTGTGTTCCTCCAACAGATCCGACAGAGAATGTAGAATTTGTGTTCCAGCCAAGGGTTGTGAAGGAGAAGGACAATATGACAATGAAGTGCAAATCTGATGGATCGTCGGATGTTGAGTACACCTTTTACAGAGTGCTGGTGAGGAGCTTTTCTGCTAGAGTGTCAAATCTGTAACTCGTTGATCAAGAAGTATTCAGTTTAGAAGATCATCAGTGTAATTTGATCATCGTAAGAAAAGAAAATCTCCCCCCCCACCCACCGCCTTTTCTCCTCTTTCTTAAAGCTGTGGACTGAATTGAATATAATGCCTTAGCATTAATAATGTTTTGTATTCTTCATGTACGAATCCAGACTGATTTTCAGCAATTACCTTGTGGGAGTCATGATCACAGCAAAGCTTAATTCCAATCCCACCTGATAACCACACTTTCCATCAGAATTCATTGGCTAATGGATGAATAGTGAAGAGTAGGAAATGTAGCTGTTCTGCTCACATCACCGACTGCCCCCCCCTCACAACGCCTGCCAGACCACTAACACACAATCTAGCTGAAGCACCTGACACACTTTGGGGGGGTTTTTTCTATAGAAAGGATTAGGAAAAAATATATCTTTGAAGGTGATGTTTTAAAGCATGGTGTGATCACAGGGTGAAAAGGGAACAGAGACAATATTTGATTAAAATCCGGATGATTTGATCTTTGATGACATTTTCCCAGACAATATGGTAATTTATTAGCCACAGAGTTGATAAACACCTCACCAGCAGTCTGTCAGGACATTGCTGATCCTTTTGGACTTTTTCTTTTTACTTACTGCTTCACAGGATGTGGGTGTTGCTGGCTAGGCCAGCATTTATTGCCCATCCCTAATTGCCCTTGAGAAGGTGGTGGTGAGCTGCCTTCTTGAACCGCTGCAGTCCATGTGGTGTAGGTACACCCACAGTGCTGTTAGGAAGGGAGTTCCAGGATTTTGACCCAGCGACAGTGAAGGAACGGCGATATATTTCCAAGTCAGGATGGTGAGTGGCTTGGAGGGGAACTTCCAGGTGGTGGTGTTCCCGTGTGTCTGCTGCCCTTGTGCTTCTAGGTGGTGTAGGCCAAAGGTTTGGAAGGTGCTGTTGAAGGAGCCTTGGGGAGCTGCTGCAGTGCATCTCGTAGATGGTACACACTGCTGCCAGGGAGCATCGGTGGGGGATGGACTGAATGATTAAGATGGTGGATGGAGTACCAATCAAGGGGCTGCTTTGTCTTGGACAGTGTCAAGCTCCTTGAGTGTTGTGGGAGCTGCACTCATCCAGGCAAGTGAAGAGTATTCCATCACACTCCCGACTTGTGCCTTGTAGATGGTGGACAGGCTTTGGGGAGTCAGGAGGTGAGTTACTCACGGCAGAATTCCCAGCAATTCCTAGCCTCTCACCTGCTCTTGTAGCCACAGCTGGTCCAGTTCAGTTTCTGGTCAATGATATTGATAGTGGGAGATTCAGTGATGGTATTGCCATTGAACATCAAGGGGTGATGGTTAGATTCTGTCTTTTTGGATATGGTCATTGTCTGGCACTTTTGTGGTGCAAATGTTACTTGCCACTTGTCAGCCTAAGCCTGGATATTGTCCAGGTCTTGCTGCATTTGGACATGGACTGCTTCAGTATCTGAGGAGTTGCAAATTAACATTGTGCAATTGTCAGTGAATAACCCCACTTCTAACGTTATGATGGAGGCAAGTTCTGAAGCAGCTGAAAATGGTTGGGCCTAGGATACTGCCCTGATACTGCAGCAATGTCCTGAGACTGAGATGATTGACCTCCAACAACCACAACCATCTTCCCTTGTGCTAGGTGTAACTCCAACCAGTGGAGAGTTTTCCCCTGATTCCAACTGACTCCAGTTTTGCTAGGGCTCCTTGATGCCACACTCGGTTAAATACTGCCTTGATGTCAAGGGCAGTCACTCCCACCTCACCTTGGGAATTCAGCTCTTTTGTCCATGTTTGGTCTAATGCTTCAATGAGTTCAGAAGCTGAGTGGCCCTGATGGAACCCAAAATGAGTGTCAGTGAGCAGGATATTGCTGAGTAAGTGCCGCTTGATACACCTGCCATCACTTTACTGATGATGGAGAGTAGACTGATGGGGCAGTAATTGGCCGAGTTGGATTTGTCCTGCTTTTTGTGTACAGGACATACCTGGGCAATTTTCCACATAGCCGGATTGATTCCAGTGTTGTAGCTGTACTGGAACAGCTTGGCTAGAGGCGCGGCAAGTTCTGGAGCACAAGTCTTCAGTGCTATTGCTGGAATATTGTCAGGGCCCATAGCCTTTGCAGTATCCAGTGCCTTCAGCCATTTCTTGATATCATGTGGAGTGAATCGAATTGACTGAAGACTGGCACCTGTGATGCTGGGGACCTCCGGAGGAGGCTGAGATGGATCATCCACTCGGCACTTCTGACTGAAGATTGTTGCAAATGCTTCAGCCTTATCTTTTGCACTGATGTGCTGGGCTCCTCCATCATTGAGGATGGAGATATTTGTGGAGCTTTCTCCTCCAGTGAGTTGTTTAATTGTCCACCACCATTCACGGCTAGATGTGGCAGGACTGCAAAGCTTAGATCTGACCCTTTAATTGCTGATCACTTAGCCCTGTCTCTCGCTTGCTGCTTATGCTGTTTGCACAAAATATCTTTTGTTGTAGCATCACCAGGTTGACACCTCATTTTTAGGTATGCCTGGTGCTGCTCCTGGCATGCCCTCCTGCACTCTTCATTGAACCAGGGTTGATCCCCTGGCTTGATGGTAATGGTTACAGATTGTACTTAAATACAATTCTGCTGCTGCAGATGGCCCACAGCACCTCATGGATGCCCAGTCCTGAGTTGCTAGTTCTGTTTTAAATCTATCCTATTTAGCACGGTGGTAGTACCTCATAACATGGTGGAGGGTATCCTCAATGTGAAGGTGGGACCAACATTGGAGTCATTGAGGAGGGTATGCTCAATGTGAAGACTCCTACCAACACTGTCATGGACAGATGCATCTGCGGCAAGCAGATTGGTGAGGATAAAATCAAGTAGGTTTTTCCCTCTTGTTTGTTCTCTCATCACCTGCCACAGGCCCAGTCCTGCAGCTGTGTCCTTTAGCACTTGGCCAGCTCGGTCAGTAGTGGTGCTACCGAGCCACTCTTGGTGATGGACATTGAAGTGCCCCACCCAGACTACATTCGGCACCCTTGCCACCCTCAGAGCTTCCTCCAAGTAGTGTTCAACATGGAGGAGCACTGATTCATCAGCTGAGGGAGGGCGGTACGTGGTAATCAGGAGGTTTCCTTGCCCATGTTTGACTTGATGCCATGAGACTTCATAGGGTCCAGATTCAATGTTGAGGACTCCCAGGGCAACTCCCTCCCAACTGTATAGCACTGTGCTGCCACCTCTGCCAGTGAGTCAGGATATACCCAGGGATGGTGATAGTGTATCAGGGACATTGTAAGGTATAATTCTGTGAGTATGTGAAGCTGTTACTTGATTAGTCTATGGGACAGCTCTCCCTATTTTGGCATAAGCCCCCAGATAGAAACAAAGAAAAGTACAGCACAGGAACAGGCCCTTCGGCCCTCCAAACCTGCGCCGATCATATTGCCTGTCAAACTAAAACATTTTGCACTTCCGGGGTCCGTATCCCTCTATTCCCATCCTATTCACGTATTTGTCAAGCTGCCTCTTAAACACCACTATCGTACCTGCTTCCACCACCTCCTCTGGCAGCGAATTCCAGACACTCACCACCCTCTACGTAAAAAACTTGCCCTGCACATCTCCTCTAAAGTTTTCTCCTCTCACCTTAAATCTATGTCCCCTAGTAATTGACTCTTCCACCCTGGGAAAAAGCTTCTGACTATCTACTCTGTCCATGCCACACATAATTTTGTAAACTTCTATCAAGTCACCCCTCAATCTCCGTCGCTCTAGTGAGAACAATCCGAGTTTCTCCAACCTCTCCTCATAGCTAATAACCTCCAGACCAGGCAGCATCCTGGTAAACCTCCTCTGCACCCTCTCCAATGCCTCCATATCCTTCTGGTAATGTGGTGACCAGAATTGCACGCAATATTCCAAGTGTGGCCTAACCAAGGTTCTATACAGCTGCAGCATGACTTCCCAGCTTTTATACTCAATACCCCTGCTGATGAAGGCAAGCATGCCATATGCCTTCCTGACTACTTTATCCACCTGCATTGCCACTTTCAGTGACCTGTGGGCCTGTACACCCAGATCCCTCTGCCCATCGATGCACTTAAGGGTTCTGCCATTTACTGTATAATTCCTACCTGTATTAGTTCTTCCAAAATGCATTACCTCGCATTTGTCCGGATAAACTCCATCTGCCATTTCTCTGCCCAAGTCTCCAACCGATCTACATCCCGTTGTATCCTTTGACAATCCTCTTCACTATCTGCAACTCCTCCAACCTTAGTGTCATCTGCAAACTTACTAATTAGCCCAGTTACATTTTCCTCCAAATCATTTATGTATACTGCAAACAGCAAAGGTCCCAGCACTGATCCCTGCGGAACACCACTAGTCACAGCTCTCCATTCAGAAAAGCACCCTTCCACTGCTACCCTCTGTCTTCTATGACCAAGCCAATTCTGTATCCATCTTGCCAGCTCACCTCTGATCCCGTGCGACTTTACCTTCTATACCAGTCTGCCATGAGGGACCTTGTCAAAGGCCTTACTGAAATCCATGTATATAACATCCACTGTCCTTCCATCGTCGATCATCTTTGTCACTTCCTCGAAAAACTCGATCAAGTTAGTGAGACACGACCTCCCCTTCACAAAACCATGCTGCCACTCACTAATACACCCATTTGCTTCCAAATGGTAGTAAATCCTGTCACGAAGAATCCTCTCCAATAATTTCCCTACCACTGACGTAAGGCTCACCCGCCTGTAATTTCCTGGATTAACCCTGCTTCCCTTCTTAAACAATGGAACAACATTGGCCATTTTCCAGTGCTCTGGGACCTCACCCGTAGCCAGTGAGGATACAAAGATTTCTGTCAAGGCCCCAGCAATCTCCTCCCTTGCCTCCCTCAGTACTCTGGGGTAGATCCCATCTGGCCCTGGGGACTTATCCACCTTAATATTCTTCAAGATGTCTAACACCTCTTTTTTGATCTCAACATGATCCAGGCTATCTACACACTCTTCCCTAGACAAATCGACCGCTAAGTCCTTCTCTTTGGTGAATACTGATGAGAAGTAGTCATTTAGTATCTCTCCCATTTCTTCTGGCTCCACACACAGATTCCCACCTCTGTCCCTGAGTGGGCTTACCCTTTCCCTGGCTACCCTCTTGCTTTTTACATATGTATAAAAGGCTTTGGGATTTTCCTTAATCCTGGTTGCCAGTGACTTTTCATGACCCCTTTTAGCCCTCCTGACTCCTTGCTTAAGTGTCTTCCTACTTTATTTATATTCTCCACGGGCTTCATCTGTTCCCAGCCTTCTAGCCCTTACGAATGCTTCCCTTTTCTTTTTGACTAATCTCACAATATCCTTCGTTATCCAAGGTTCCTGAAACTTGCCATACTTATCCTTCATCCTAGCAGGAACATGCCGGTCCTGAATTCTTATCAACTGACGTTTGAAAGCCCCCCACATGTCAGTTGTTGATTTGCCCTCAAACATCCGCCTCCAGTCTAGATTCCTCAGTTCCTGCCTAATATTGTTATAATTAGCCTTCCCCCAATTAAGCACCTTAACTCGAGAACTCCTGTTATCCTTATCCAGCAGTACCTTGAAACTTACTGAATTATGGTCACTTTTCCCGAAATGCTCCCCTACTGAAACTTCGACCACCTGGCCGGGTTCATTCCCTAATACCAGGTTCAGTATTGCCCCTTCCCTAGTTGGACTATCTACATATTGTCTCAGGAAGCCCTCCTGGATGCACCTTCCAAATTCTGCACCATCCAAACACCTAGCACTAAGTGATTCCCAGTCAATATAGGGAAGTTAAAATCACCCACAACAACCCTATTGCTTTTACATCTTTCCAAAATCTGCCTACATAACTGTTCCTCAATCTCCCGCCGGCAATTGGGAGGCCTATAGTAAACCCCCAACATTGTGACTGCACCCTTCCCATTTCAGAGCTCTACACATATTGCCTCGCTGCATGAGCCCACCGAGGTGTCCTCCTGTCATACAGCTGTGATAGTCTCCTTAACCAGCAGTGCAACTCCCCCACCTCTTCTACATCCCTCTCTATCCTGCCTGAAACATCTAAATCCTGGAACGTTTATCTGCCAATCCTGTCCATCCTTCAATCAAGTCTCCTTAATAGCAATAACATCATAGCCCCAAGTACTAATCCAAGCTCTAAACTAATCTGCCTTGCCTGTTATACTTCTCGCATTGAAACAAATGCATTTCAGACCCCCAGTCCCACTGTGTTCAGTAATTTCTCCCTGCCTGCTCTTCCTCTTAGTCCTACTGGCCATATTCACTGGTTCCCAGTCATTTATTTCACCTGCTGACCTAATTGCTCTGATTCTCACCCCCCTGCCATACTAGTTTAAACCCTCCCGAGTGACACTAGCAAACCTCACAGCCAGGATATTGGTGCCCCTCCAGTTTAGATGCAACCCGTCCTTCTTGTACAGGTCCCACCTGCCCCGGAAGAGATCCCAATGAACCAGATATCGGAAACCCTCCCTCCTACACCATCTGTTCAGCCACGTATTTAGCTGCACTATCTTCCTATTTCTAGCCTCACTGGCACGTGGCACAGGGAGTAATCCTGAGATTACAACCCGAGAGGTCCTGTTTTTTAACTTTCTGCCTTACTCCCTGAACTCCCGCTGCAGGACCTCATCACTCTTCCTGCCTATGTCGTTAGTACCAATATGTACCACGACCTCTGGCTGTTCTCCCTCCCCCTTCAGAATGTCCCGTACCCGATCAGAGACATCCTGGACCCTGGCACCAGGGAGGCAACATACCATCCTGGTGTCTCTTTCACGACAACAGAAGCGCCTATCTGAGCCCCTGACTATAGAGTCCCCTATGACAATTGCTCTTCTGTGCTTTGACCACCCCCTGCTGAACAACAGAGACAGCCGTGGTGCCACTGCTCTGGCTACTGCCGTTGTTTTCCCCTGATAGGCCATCCCCCCCCCACAACAGTATCCAAAATGGTATACCTGTTAGAGAGGGGGACAGCCACAAGGGATTTCTGCACTGACTGCCTGCTCCTTCTAGCGGTCACCCATCTATCTGTCTGTACCTTGGGTGTGACCACGTCTGTAAAACTCCTGTCAATGACGCTTTCCGCCACCTGAATGCTCCTAAGTGCATCCAACTGCTGCTCCAACCGAGATGTTAGTAAGGAGGACTTTGCAGGGTCGATAGGGCTGGGTTTGCCGTTGCCATTTCCAGTGCCTAGTTTGATGTCAGATGGTCCATCCGGCTTCATTGCTTTTAGACTTCGTAGCGGTTTGGTATAACTGAAGGGCTTGCTTGGCCATTTCTGAGGGCATTTAAAAGTCAACCACATTGCTGTGGGTCTGGAGTCACATGTAGGCCAGACCAGGTAAGGACGGCAGATTTCCATCCCTAAAGGACATTAGTGAACCAGATGGGTTTTAAAATGAGTCCTAATAGTGAGCGTGTGCCCACTTTCGTCTCTGTCTGGTACTTCGCAGGGAGTGACCCTCCTTCAGATATGATCTCGCCTCCCCTATCTTTCAGTCTGACCTCCCTACTTTCCACAACAGGCAGTGTGCTCAGAGCAGCAGCAGCAGCAGCTGTCATATATCAGTGGAATCTGCAGCTGTTGTGTGTTCCAGCTAGGGGACAGCTTATATAACAGCAAGCTGCACTTCCATTAGGGGAGCATTATCATCATGTTTGTACCACGCTAACAAGATACATTTCTTTTGAAAGTGAAAAAGAGTTTTCCTTTTAAAATATTATAATGAGTATTGTAAATCTAAAAAAGAATCCTATTTAAGATTTAACTTGCATACCCAGTTCCTTTAAGAACTCTGACGCATTACCATCATTTTGCTTGGCCATTACTTGTATTTTATTGCAATCTTATTTTCCATGACATCAGCTTTTTCTGGACCCCAATTCTCCTTCCAGTTTGCTGTGGTGGTGTTCATTAAAAGTGAAACAAAAATTAAATTGGCTGTAGCAAACATGCATAGCTTCCTCAAATGCCCTTTTCATTAATGAGATAAGTACTCTTTTGCAGCCATGTTTAATACTTGAAATTGGCCAAAGTATTTAAATTGTTAAATGGGACCTTTAATGACAAAGGCCTAAGTCATTTAAACTTTAAAGATGGTTTTCACTTACCATTTCAAACTGTGCCTGCCTCCAATCCATGTCCCCACCTCCATCCATCCTCAGGACACCTGAACTCCAGCCGCCTCGATCAAAATCTCAAACCTATCTGTGGTGGTCTCTTAATGAGCCCACAACGCTGTTCAGTGAGTCATTAATGGTGTGGGTCAGGTTTTCACCCATGGCCTTTCCCACACTGAACAAAATGGCGCTGAGGTGACATGGCGGTGGGATTTCCGGTCACCTTGCTCAGTGCCCATTCCTTTTGCTGCACTGCCTCTGTCCCATTTCTGGACCAAAAAAATCTGGCCCCTTGTGTCTTAATGTAGCATAGTGCAGGGCTCAGGAGAGGGGGCTATAGACGGTGCCAAATACTGAGACCCAGGTACTGAGGTTGGGGGCGGGTAGGGGATGGGGTGGAGGTGGTGGGGTGGGGTCGGGGGGGCACCTGGTCTCAGTGTAGTAAATAGAGTTTTTTGTTGTCTAGCCTGAGCTGCTAGAGCTGCAGACCTGAAAGACTGGCTTCAAAAAAAACTGGGAAATATCAACCTGATAGTTATGATTTCTTTTAAGCCAGTCTTTGAGGTCAGTTTCACTGACAGCTGCTGCACTGCTGCTTCCGACCTTTGGGCAGCTTCGTGGTTCCAGTTATTTTTCAAAACCCCCCATAAAACCATAAAAAGCTGCCTGAAGATCAGCGCCAGCTGTTCCTGTTTGCAGAAGCTGTCATGAGAGTGCTCTTGGTTAAATATCTGCTTGAAATATGGTAAGTTTTTATTTTGTTATTTATATTTGTTGTGTTTGTATTTGTGTATTTGTTTATTGTATCTGTAATTATTTTGGAGTTTGGAGCCAGTTGGATATGGTGTGTGTGGGGTGAGCGGGCTGGGTGGGTGCTGGGCTCTTAAACCAGCAAATAAGTAGCAGTGTAAATTTTCATTACGCCCTGAAATAGGCACAGTTCTGATGTGCTGTGTTGGTATACCAGAGGCTTGAGAATCTTCAGCCTCCTCAAAATAAATGTAAGAAACTAAAAACCAGGAGTGATGCAAAACAGGGTGTTGACTCACAATCGCCCATTTTATTACTCTTGCAAATGAAATCCCCTATTTGTCACTAGGAAATTGCTTAAAGAAAAGTTTTACAAATCTCTACTCCATCCTAGGTTCACCCCCAGTTAGGCTGTAAATTCACACTGTACAACACAATTTGTATGACAGCTTCTGGGGGAAGAGGAAACAACCCAGTTCTGGAATTAAGGCCATTCTGAATTTTTGTATCATTCTTCTCTGAAAAATTCAGATGAATATTTCAATCTACATTTTTCCTGAGTTGGTAGATGTCTGATTGACAAATCCTGGGGATAGTGTCATTAGCGTAAAAGGGGCAAATGCAATTTATGGTATATTGTTGGTTGGTGCCAGAGTCAGAATGATAAAGTTGTACTGTAGAGTTGAATTGTTTTGTAAATGTAGCGATTTCTTTGTAGTCACTTTCCTAACATCAGTTGATTGCTGTGTGATTAATTATCCTTAGAGAATCAGCATTGGGCCTCCAATTTCACCATTGCTACAGTCACTCTGCCTACTGCATGCAGGTATAATGGAAGAAAGAAAACCTGCGTTTATACAACATCTTTCACAATGTCCAAAATCGCTTTACAGCCAATTCTGTACTTTGAGTTATAGTCGTTGGCATAATGTAGGCAATGTTATCGAAATAGCGGAGCAGGGTCAAGGGGAATAAATGGCTGCCTCCTGCTCCTAATACATATGTTCATATGCCATTTGGATGCATGAGATGAGCTGGGCTAGACGGCCTTTGTCATCCATAATTATCTTGCAGACAGGGGGTGGAATCATGGCTGGAGTTTGTTTATTTTGTTGCTAATGGAAGTTTACTGTGAGCAGACTTCGTGGGGTGAGATTCCCGCGACAGGAGTGCGTAATGAGCTCATAGTGAATCTGTAACCTGTTTTACACTGCACATGATTCCCAAGAATCTTTTCCATTGACTAAAATTGTGTCCTTTTGTCTACTCACCTATTATCCCACTCTATCTTGGTGCTTTTATAAGTTTTTTGAAGTATTGAAATATTGTTATAAAGTGTGTTACGTAGTAGATATTGAAAATATATTGTAGTGAGAAGCAACAATCAACAGAGTCTTCAGACTTGCTGATTAAGAAAACACAGATCCAATTGTGAACCATTCAGTCTTTGTCCTCTGGCCTCTTAAAAGTTGTGTCACACAGAAACACCTGAGGGCTCCAATGCATCTTATTGACAATGAAGACCTATGTTGTTCAATCATTCCACTTTGTTGCTCAGAAGTTATTTGATGTTTCCACCCTTTGAGATTACTGATAAAATAGAATTGAGTTATGTCCCTTTTATGAAATATTTATATTCCATTATATCATGTACCCAGGCAGGAGAAAATTTCTATATCTTCCACAAATGGAAAAGATCTTGAGCAGTTTATCTGGGTTGCAAGTGTTGAATCTTTCCCTCCAAATATGAATTAACTGTCACTATGTCCATATGGTGCAATGTGCAGAACATGTTAATGAGGGCTGAGGCATCATTAAAATCAGCGTTAGTGTCTGCATTGTGTGATAAATAACTAATGGGATATTTTCTTGTCAAATTAACAATATTGCACAATGCTGTTAAAGTAAAGTTTGTACTCTATTTGTTTAATAGTCGTGGTGGGATCACCTATAGGGTGCACACAAACTAACACTGCATTATATCATTGCTGCTCTTAATACTAATGACCCATGCTGCATTTATATTGGAAGATATTTATAACTAGTTGCCACCCAATGGGTGTCATCATTTTACTCAGACCTTTCTGTGATTGTTTGATGGATTGATTGATTAACCTTGAAAGGTAAACAGATACCATGCATGATTGAGGGGGAAGGTTAAAGGGGGTGGAATAAGGGGCCCGGAAACAGGAGAAGGACCAGGGCCCATGATTTCTATACCTGGTACTGCTGTAGTGGCACACTGATTCTCACCAGCCATCGTTCCTGTCATGTACACACTGACCGTACATTCCAGATCTTTGTTCTGAAAAGCAGAAATTACTGACCAAAAGGTCAGCAACACAATAGCCCATAGTTTGATCCAATGAGTTTTGCACAGTGTCAGATGCAGGATCCTAAAGAGATGATAAGGTATTGAATAGATTACTTCTGAATCAAACATGCTGACCAATACTTCTTGTTAGAACTCAGATAGCTAGGCTGTGAAGGATAGAACACTGGAGCTCAATCTTTATTCATTTACAGAACAAACATTGCATATAATGCACCTCCTATCAACAACCCCTCCTTCAGCCTACACCGTATATATGAGCATAGGTAAATCCTCAAATTGTTCTCACCACCTGAATACAACTAACACCTGGAATACTGTGCGCAGTTTTGGTCTTCATATTTAATGAAGGGTATACATGCATTGGAGGTAGTACAGTAAAGGTTCACAGTAATAGTGATCATGAAACCATTGTTGATTGTCATTAAAAAAAACCCATCTGGTTCACTAATGTCCATTAGGGAAGGAAATTTGCCATCCTCACCTGGTCTGGCCTACATGTGACTCCATACCCACAACAATGTGGTTGACTCTTAACTGTCCCTCTATAATGGCCTAGCAAGCCACTCAGTTCTAATAAACCGCTACAAAGTCTAAAAGGAATGAGCTCTCACCCTAACAGCACTGTGGGTGTACCTATACCACATGGACTGCAGTAGTTCAAGAAGGCAGCTCATCACCTGAATACATTTACCACCTCAAGAGCAATTAGAGATGGGCAATAAATGCTGGTGTGACCAGCAATGCCCACATCCCATAAACGAATAAATGTAAAAAAATTGAGAGTGTGCATGATACACAGCAAACAGTGATCTTATCAGGGTAGCCATTATCCTGCAGGATAGCTTTGATGATTTGCCAATAAGGCCAATCTTAAAGCACGTGTAGGAATCCCAACACATATATTGACCAGTGAAGGTAGGCTTTAGAGAGAGGAGAGAACCGATTAGTGGATTTCTCAACTAGCACGTCGAGGAAGAGGTGCTTGTTAGACTGCTCCATTTCAAAGGTGAATTTGAGTGCAGCTGGTGTGCAATAATATGTGTAAGGAAATTCTTACATGCAGCTCCAGATTTACATATAGCAAATATATCATCTACACATTGGAAATATGCAAGATGTAGTTGGTTAGGAGCATTCCAGGGAAAACACGTTTCTTATGGACACCGATGAAAATGTTAGCGGGAGGTGGGCCTAAGGGATCCCCTGGTGAGTTGCTAAGTTCATAAGTTCAATGACTACAGATTCAGAAAATGACAATACTTCTAGATTGCTATGATATAGTGATATGGCACAAATGTCTACGGCTTCCTTGAGCGGCAAATTGAGTTGGCAATGTTGAACGAGCACATGGACAGATGTATAATTAACATTCCTGACAGCATCAGTGCTGTATCCATCATTGCTGAGCAAAAATAATCTAACACAAGACTTTCTGAGCACTCTGAGGTTAGTCAGATGGAAGTATTCTTTGTTACAATAACTGTACTCCCCTTCTGATGAACAGGATGGACAGGATGAGGAGATCCTTGACAGCATTGGAAACACCTTGGAGTTTAATGGAGTGCAACGAATGGACAGTGGTGTTTATGGCTGTAGAGTACTGGACTTTGATGTATTACACAAGGATTTTAACACAAACAAGACAATAACAATCAATTGTATGTATTTTTTTCTCTTCCCTTTTTCCCTTTGTCCTCTCCTAAAAATTCCAATGCTACAAATGCCAGCTTCCGTATGGTATGCACGTATTAGTGATGATTCTTCATGTATCTGTAAAATTAGGGATCCAAGTGGGACCAAAAACTACCTTGCTGATATCACTGACTTTCAAGACAATTGAGTTGTCATAGCATGTATTATGCAAACTCTGAAGATCTCCAAAAGAACAGGCTGAATTTCATTCTTGTGAGGAATGTGTAATAGAACATGAATTTGTACAAGATTGTGGAACATTGCAAGGCTCGGGGAAACCCATTTACATGTCTTTCATAGAATTTTTAAATGTAAGGTTTCATGAATAAATTGAAATTAATGACCTCTAATGGGAGGATGGATGGGAGAGTCACTGGAAAGAAAATGAGGCAAGTTTGGTCACTGTCATCCATTCTGTTCAATGTCTTCATCAGTGATGTGTAGTATATGTTATAAGGTACATCCTCAGCATACATTTTGGCCATTTTTGAAAGGCTAGAATGCTCATTCATGCAGATAATTTTGTGATGTTGGTGAGTCCATTACATCATGCTCACTATCTTGAACAATAGGGTAAATAGTGGTAAATGACAGTGGGTTCCCCCAGGTGCAGTGTTATGGCTTTGCACAGTTCAACACATGATCGCAAAGGTATGGTTAGAAGATAGAAAGGTCATTTGTCCCATTTGTTAAGTAAGGTGAATTCTAATTTTAGGACAGTCCTTTGGGGCTAAGCTGAGAAGGGCCAAAGGGCACATTGGTCTTTTTCCACCCACAGGAAAGCCCAGAGCAGTTTAAATTTTTGGCCTATAAAAAAAAATCATCCTTTATGCTTCAAAACTCCAAACCTAGAACAGAAAATCCTCCTTTGTTGTATGTGCAATATCCAGGCCTGTAATCTGTGGCAAAAATGGGAAGCTGTTGCAGGGAGCAGGGCTCTGGCCTTACACTAATCTGTTACCAAGTCTATTGAAAGGGCAGTCAGCCACACACCGGGCATCTTTTTGCTAAAACCCCTCACACAAGGACCCGAATTAAGTAGTTACAGATGAGCAAGCCTGGTGCATTTGAAATCTAGCCTGTCGTGGCGTTTGTTGATTTGTTATGCAGGCTGAAGGTTAATATCCACCAAATAGCTGAAGAGGAAAAAGAGAGAGATTTGATCTTACATAGTGCCTTTCATGACCATCCAAAGTCCCAAGATGCTTTACAGCCAATTCAGTACTTTTGAAGTGTAGTCAATGTAGGAAAAGAGGCAAAGATGTGCACAGCAAACGTTCACAAACAGCAATGTGAAAATGACCCGAAAATCTGTTTTTGTGATGTTAGCTGAGGAGTAAATATTGGCTAGAACACTAGAAATAACTTTCCTGCTCTTCTTCAAAATAGTGCCATGGAATCTTTTACGTCCACCTGAGAGGGCAGACGATCTCAGTTTAATGGCACTTCCAAAAGACAGCATTTTTGACAGTGCAGCACTCCCTCTGTACTGCACTAGCATGTCAAACTATATTTTGTGCTCAAGTCCCAGAGTGGGAGTTGAACCCACCAACTTCAGACTCAAGAGGGCTACCCAGTGAGCCACAGCTGACACTTACGGATACTAGCTGTCAAAGACATTAGCTGGAGACAGGGTATGAGAATAAGTGCTCATACAGCCAGGGTTCAGTTTAGGAATTGGAGACAAGCAATTGCGGCTAGAGTTGTACACTTCGAAATGACAGAGCCATGACTGGTGAGTTCATATTGTGGTTAGAGGGTGAGGGGAATGTATTTACATTTTAGTGGTGGGTTGTGCTGTTTGTGAAGAGCTCCTGGTTTTTCTTTTTCACTTTCAGTTGTTTATGGTTAAGCAATGGCTGTTCTCCTGGGAAGTTAGGTAAGAAGGGTCACTTTGGGATTAAGGTGATCCCAAGGTGAGACACTTAGGCAGAGGAGATCTGAGTCCAGTCAACTTTGTGTGGAAAGGTTTAGTAATCCCATATCTGAGCTACAGGCCTTGGCTTTTGCCAAATTAAGATCTCTGTATTTGTTTAAGTCAGATGTTCACGTGGGATGAGAATTAGCTTGAATTTCTATCTGCCAGAATAGAGCAAAGTAGATTTTTCAGTGGTTGGTGTCAAGATTCTTGAGCATAATATAGGGTTTCCACATATGTCAGATACCAAGGTGGCCAAAAAATAGATGGTCCCAAACAGATCGCGTCAATAAACTATTTTGCTGTTTGGGCATTGAACCAATCCTGATCCTTTCCTTAGCCAACATGGTAAAGGCATTGCAGCGGTAGGAGATCAGGATTAGGGACCCTGGCTGGTGTTTGTCTTCCCTGCCCATGGGCACCCTTACTGGCTGAAACTCAATGCAGATCAGGAACTGCGCCTGGCATCTTTCTGCCCCATATTGCTCAGTGCCACACTGGAAGCTGTCATCACTCAGTGAACCATCAGGCATGCTGAAGGGTCAGGTTCCTGTTCAATGTGAAGATTAAGGGACACAGAAGCTGTTTAATCAAGATAACAAGCAATTGAGTTTCTCTTCCTTTCTGCTATCTTCCAACAGATCTGGATCCTATTGCATTGAAACCAAACGGACCATATATTTTTATGGAGGGTGACAAAAATAAAAGTATATATTGTAGTGCAAAGGGGTCACAACAGACATCTGTGATTTGGAAAAAACACAAGGTAGGAGTAAAACCCATAGAATGATTCTTGAAAGAACCTTTGGGGTTAATTTCCTCTTTGCATAATATTTAGTAGAACACTCTGATATGTCCCACATGCTTTGAGGAATTTCCCACTCTTTATGCTTATTAACCATCTCCTGATTACTCCTACAGAAGACAGTCAGCCCTGAAAACATGCTTCAACTACCAGTGGCTACATTTGAAGATTCTGGAAACTACACCTGTGAAGTTACAGTCCAGAATGTTCCAAGCCTGACACAACAAAAATCCATCAGCATTATTGTCAAAGGTGAGAGCAGCCAATCAGTAAAATCACTCGGCACATCCTGTACGCTGTTAATGTATTATAACCTGACACTTGCTTTGATACATCGCTCTTAATTGTAACATCCTGATATAAATCACACTCTCACTGCAACACTCTGATATACCCCACACCTCGTATTAAAACACCCTGATATACCCCACTCCCCTCATAGTAGTTATTTTTAAAAATGAGTGATAAAGGTAACCATCAGAGGGTGAGGAGGAGTGGATCTGGCTCACTCCCAGTCTCAGAGTGCTCAACTCACTTACCCTCGCCCTCTGTGTGAGTGGGTGTGTGTTAGTGTATGGGTTGAGGTGAGTGAGAACCCTGAGACTGGGAGTAAGCCAGACACACACACACTGCCTCTCTCTGCCTAATGAGCACTGTCCTTCCCCCTCGCTTGTGCACGTGCTTTCTCTCCCCAAACTCTCTCTCCGCCTCTCATGCGCGTACTCCCTCTCCTCCCTCGCGCGCACTCTTGCTCCTCCCTCTCACACGTACCCTCTCTCTCACTTGTCCCTCATGCTCTCTCTCTAGCACCCACCTCTTGCGCAGGCTCCACCCTCTCACACGCGCGCTCTCTTGCATCCCCTCGTACATGCACTCCTTCTCGCTTCGCCGCTTACGCACACACTTTCTCCCCCATGATGCGCGTGCACTCTCTCTCGCGCCTGCTCACTCTCACTCCCCCCTTGCACATGCTCTCTCTCTCTCCTGTTTCCCCCTCTCTCGAACGTGCTCTCACGCATGCTCCCCCTCCCTCGCTCCCTATCATGCACGTGCGCTCACTCTCTCTCCCTTCCTCCCCATCGCCCCTCTCATGCAAGCGCATTCTCCCTCTCTCCCCCTCACTCTCGCTCGCTCTCCCTCTCTCCCACTCACTCTCGCTCTCCCTCTCACCCCCTCACTCTCGCTCGCTCTCTCTCTCTCCCCCTCACTCTCGCTCGCTCTCCTCTCCCACTCACTCTCGCTCGCTCTCCCTCTCTCCCCCTCACTCTCGCTCGCTCTCCCTCTCTCCCACTCACTCTCGCTCGCTCTCCCTCTCTCCCACTCACTCTCGCTCTCCCTCTCTCCCCCTCACTCTCGCTCTCCCTCTCTCCCCCTCACTCTCACTCTCCCTCTCTCCCCCTCACTCGCGCTCGCTCTCCCTCTCTCCCACTCACTCTCGCTCTCCCTCTCTCCCACTCACTCTCGCTCTACCTCTCTCCCCGTCACTCTCGCTCTCCCTCTCTCCCACTCACTCTCGCTCGCTCTCCCTCTCTCCCACTAACTCTCGCTCGCTCTCCCTCTCTACCCATCACTCACACTCGCTCTCCCTCTCTCCCACTCACTCTCGCTCTCCCTCTCTACCCCTCACTCTCGCTCTCCCACTCTCCCCCTCACTCTCGCTCTCCCTCTCTCCCCCTCACTCGCGCTCGCTCTCCCTCTCTCCCACTCACTCTTGCTCTCCCTCTCTCCCACTCACTCTCGCTCTCGCTCTCTCCCACTCACTCTCGCTCTTCCTCTCTCCCCCTCACTCTCGCTCGCTCTCCCTCTCTCCCCCTCACTCTCGCTCGCTCTCCCTCTCTCCCCCTCACTCTCGCTCGCTCTCCCTCTCTCCCACTCACTCTCGGTCGCTCTCCCTCTCTCCCACTCACTCTCGCTCTCCATCTCTCCCCCTCACTCTCGCTCGCTCTCCGTCTCTCCCCCTCACTCTCGCTCGCTCTCCCTCTCTCCCACTCACTCTCGCTCGCTCTCCCTCTCTCCCACTCACTCTCGCTCTCCCTCTCTCCCCCTCACTCTCGCTCTCCCTCTCTCCCCCTCACTCTCGCTCTCCCTCTCTCCCCCTCACTCGCGCTCGCTCTCCCTCTCTCCCACTCACTCTCGCTCTCCCTCTCTCCCACTCACTCTCGCTCTACCTCTCTCCCCGTCACTCTCGCTCTCCCTCTCTCCCACTCACTCTCGCTCGCTCTCCCTCTCTCCCAGTAACTCTCGCTCGCTCTCCCTCTCTACCCATCACTCACGCTCGCTCTCCCTCTCTCCCACTCACTCTCGCTCTCCCTCTCTACCCCTCACTCTCGCTCTCCCTCTCTCCCCCTCACTCGCGCTCGCTCTCCCTCTCTCCCACTCACTCTCGCTCTCCCTCTCTCCCACTCACTCTCGCTCTCCCTCTCTCCCACTCACTCTCGCTCTCCCTCTCTCCCACTCACTCTCGCTCTCCCTCTCTCCCCCTCACTCTCGCTCTCCCTCTCTCCCACTCACTCTCGCTCGCTCTCCCTCTCTCCCACTAACTCTCGCTCGCTCTCCCTCTCTACCCATCACTCACACTCGCTCTCCCTCTCTCCCACTCACTCTCGCTCTCCCTCTCTACCCCTCACTCTCGCTCTCCCACTCTCCCCCTCACTCTCGCTCTCCCTCTCTCCCCCTCACTCGCGCTCGCTCTCCCTCTCTCCCACTCACTCTCGCTCTCCCTCTCTCCCACTCACTCTCGCTCTCCCTCTCTCCCACTCACTCTCGCTCTCCCTCTCTCCCACTCACTCTCGCTCTCGCTCTCTCCCACTCACTCTCGCTCTTCCTCTCTCCCCCTCACTCTCGCTCGCTCTCCCTCTCTCCCCCTCACTCTCGCTCGCTCTCACTCTCTCCCGCTCACTCTCGCTCGCTCTCCCTCTCTCCCACTCACTCTCGCTCGCTCTCCCTCTCTCCCATTCACTCTCGCTCTCCATCTCTCCCCCTCACTCTCGCTCGCTCTCCGTCTCTCCCCCTCACTCTCGCTCGCTCTCCCTCTCTCCCACTCACTCTCGCTCGTTCTCCCTCTCTCCCACTCACTCTCGCTCTCCCTCTCTCCCCCTCACTCTCGCTCTCCCTCTCTCCCCCTCACTCTCGCTCTCCCTCTCTCCCCCTCACTCGCGCTCGCTCTCCCTCTCTCCCACTCACTCTCGCTCTCCCTCTCTCCCACTCACTCTCGCTCTACCTCTCTCCCCGTCACTCTCGCTCTCCCTCTCTCCCACTCACTCTCGCTCGCTCTCCCTCTCTCCCACTAACTCTCGCTCGCTCTCCCTCTCTACCCATCACTCACGCTCGCTCTCCCTCTCTCCCACTCACTCTCGCTCTCCCTCTCTACCCCTCACTCTCGCTCTCCCTCTCTCCCCCTCACTCGCGCTCGCTCTCCCTCTCTCCCACTCACTCTCGCTCTCCCTCTCTCCCACTCACTCTCGCTCGCTCTCCCTCTCTCCCACTAACTCTCGCTCGCTCTCCCTCTCTACCCATCACTCACGCTCGCTCTCCCTCTCTCCCACTCACTCTCGCTCTCCCTCTCTACCCCTCACTCTCGCTCTCCCTCTCTCCCCCTCACTCGCGCTCGCTCTCCCTCTCTCCCACTCACTCTCGCTCTCCCTCTCTCCCACTCACTCTCGCTCTCGCTCTCTCCCACTCACTCTCGCTCTCCCTCTCTCCCACTCACTCTCGCTCTCGCTCTCTCCCACTCACTCTCGCTCTCCCTCTCTCCCACTCACTCTCGCTCGCTCTCCATCTCTCCCCCTCACTCTCGCTCGCTCTCCCTCTCTCCCCCTTACTCTCGCTCGCTCTCCCTCTCTCCCCCTCACTCTCGCACGCTCTCCGTCTCTCCCCCTCACTCTCGCTCGCTCTCCCTCTCTCCCACTCACTCTCGCTCTCGATCTCTCCCCCTCACGCTCGCTCCCTCTCCCTCTCTCCCCCTCACTCTTGCTCGCTCTCCCTCTCTCCCACTCGCTCTCGATCACTCCCCCTCACTGTCGCTCGCACTCCCTCTCTCCCCCTCACTCTCGCACGCTCTCCCTCTCTCCCACTCACTCTCGCTCTCGATCTCTCCCCCTCACTCTCGCTCGCTCTCCCTCTCTCCCCCTCACTCTCGCTCGGTCTCCCTCTCTCCCCCTCACTCTGGCTCGCTCTCCCTCTCTCCCCCTCACTCTCGCTCGCTCTCCCTCTCTCCCCCTCACTCTCGCTCGCTCTCCCTCTCTCCGCCTCACTCTCGCTCGCTCTCCCTCTCTCCCCCTTACTCTCGCTCGCTCTCCCTCTCTTCCCCTCACTCTCGCACGCTCTCCGTCTCTCCCCCTCACTCTCGCTCGCTCTCCCTCTCTCCCACTCACTCCCGCTCTCGATCTCTCCCCCTCACTCTCGCTCGCTCTCCCTCTCTCCCACTCACTCTCGCTCGCACTCCTCTCCCACTCACTCACGCTCTCGATCTCTCCCCCTCACTCTCGCTCGCTCTCGATCTCTCCCCCTCACTCTCGCTCCCTCTCCCTCTCCCCCTCACTCTCGCTCTCTCTCCCTCTCTCCCCCTCACTCTCGCTCGCTCTCCTCTCCCACTCACTCACGCTCTCCCTCTCTCCCCCTCACTCTCGCTCGCTCTCCCTCTCTCCCCCTCACTCTCGCTCGCTCTCCGTCTCTCCCCCTCACTCTCGCTCGCTCTCCGTCTGTCCCCCTCACTCTCGCTCACTCTCCGTCTCTCCCCCTCACTCTCGCTCGCTCTCCGTCTTTCCCCCTCACTCTCGCTCGCTCTCCGTCTCTCCCCCTCACTCTCGCTCGCTCTCCGTCTCTCCCCCTCACTCTCGCTCGCTCTCCTCTCCCACTCACGCTCTCGATCTCTCCCCCTCACTCTCGCTCGCTCTCCCTCTCTCCCCCTCACTCTCGCTCGCTCTCCCTCTCTCCCCCTCACTCTCGCTCACTCTTCCTCTCTCCCCCTCACTCTCGCTCGCTCTCCCTCTCTCCCCCTCACTCTCGCTCGCTCTCCCCCTCTCCCACTCTCGTTCGCTCTCCCTCTCTCCCCCTCACTCTCGCTCGTGCTCTCGATCTCTCCCCCTCACGCTCGCTTGCTCTCCCACTCTCCCCCTCAGTCTCGCTCGCTCTCCCTCTCACTCACGCTCTCGATCTCTCCCCCTCACTCTCGCTCACTCTCCCTCTCTCCCCCTTACTCTCGCTCGCTCTCCCTCTCTCCCCCTCACTCTCGCACGCTCTCCGTCTCTCCCCCTCACTCTCGCTCTCGATCTCTCCCCCTCACTCTCGCTCGCTCTCCCTCTCTCCCACGCACTCTCGCTCGCTCTAATGTCCCACTCACTCACGCTCTCGATCTCACCCCCTTACTCTCGCTCGCTCTCCCTCTCCCCCTCACTCTCGCTCACTCTCCTCTCCCACTCACTCACGCTCTCGATCTCTCCCTCTCACTCTCGCTCGCTCTCCGTCTCTCCCCCTCACTCTCGCTCGCTCTAATGTCCCACTCACTCACGCTCTCGATCTCACCCCCTCACTCTCGCTCGCTCTCCCTCTCCCCCTCTCGCTCTCTCTCCCTCTCTCCCCCTCACTCTCGCTCACTCTCCTCTCCCACTCACTCACGCTCTCCCTCTCTCCCCCTCACGCTCGCTCGCTCTCCCTCTCTCCCCCTCACTCTCGCTCGCTCTCCCTCTCTCCCCCTCACTCTCGCTCGCTCTCCCTCTCTCCCCCTCACTCTCGCTCGCTCTCCGTCTCTCCCCCTCACTCTCGCTCGCTCTCCGTCTCTCCCCCTCACTCTCGCTCGCTCTCCGTCTCTCCCCCTCACTCTCGCTCGCTCTCCGTCTCTCCCCCTCACTCTCGCTCGCTCTCCGTCTCTCCCCCTCACTCTCGCTCTCTCTCCTCTCCCACTCACGCTCGCAATCTCTCCCCCTCACTCTCGCTCGCTCTCCCTCTCTCCCCCTCACTCTCGCTCGCTCTCCCTCTCTCCCCCTCACTCTCGCTCGCTCTCCATCTCTCCCCCTCACTCTCGCTCGCTCTCCCTCTCTCCCACTCTCGCTCGCTCTCCCTCTCTCCCCCTCACTCTCGCTCGCTCTCCCTCTCTCACACTCACTCACGCTCTCGACCTCTCCCGCTCACGCTCGCTTGCTCTCCCTCTCTCCCCCTCACTCTCGCTCGCTCTCCCTCTCTCCCACTCACTCTCGCTCTCGATCTCTCCCCCTCACTCTCGCTCGCTCTCCCTCTATCCCCCTCACTCTGGCTCGCTCTCCCTCTCTCCCCCTCACTCTCGCTAGCTCTCCCTCTCTCCCCCTCACTCTCGCTCGCTCTCCTCTTCCACTCACTCACGCTCTCCCTAACTCCACCTCACTCTCGCTCGCTCTCCCTCGCTCCCTCTCACTCTTGCTCTCGATCTCTCCCCCTCACTCTCACTCGCTCTCCCTCTCGCCCCCTCACTCTCGCTCGCTCTCCCTCTCTCCCCCTCACTCTCGCTCGCTCTCCCTCTCTTCCACTCGCTCTCGATCTCTCCCCCTCACTCTCGCTCTCTCTCCCTCTCTCCCCCTCACTCTCCCTCTCTCCCCCTCACTCTCGCTCGCTCTCCCTCTCTCCCCCTCACTCTCGCTCGCTCTCCCCCTCTCCCACTCTCGCTCGCTCTCCCTCTCTCCCCCTCACTCTCGCTCGTGCTCTCGATCTCTCCCCCTCACGCTCGCTTGCTCTCCCTCTCTCCCCCTCACTCTCGCTCGCTCTCCCTCTCACTCACGCTCTCGATCTCTCCCCCTCACTCTCGCTCGCTCTCCCTCTCTCCCCCTTACTCTCGCTCGCTCTCCCTCTCTCCCCCTCACTCTCGCACGCTCTCCGTCTCTCCCCCTCACTTTCGCTCTCAATCTCTCCCCCTCACTCTCGCTCGCTCTCCCTCTCTCCCACGCACTCTCGCTCGCACTCCTCTCCACTCACTCACGCTCTCGATCTCTCCCTCTCACTCGCTCTCCGTCTTTCCCCCTCACTTCGCTCGCTCTCCTGTCCCACTCAATCACGCTCTCGATCTCACCCCCTCACTCTCTCTCGCTCTCCCTCTCCCCCTCACTCTCGCTCTCTCTCCCTCTCTCCCCCTCACTCTCACTCACTCTCCTCTCCCACTCACTCACGCTCTCCCTCTCTCCCCCTCACGCTCGCTCGCTCTCCCTCTCTCCCCTCACTCTCGCTCGCTCTCCCTCTCTCCCCCTCACTCTCGCTCGCTCTCCCTCTCTCCCCCTCACTCTCGCTCGCTCTCCGTCTCTCCCCCTCACTCTCGCTCGCTCTCCGTCTCTCCCCCTCACTCTCGCTCGCTCTCCCACTCACTCTCGCTCTCCCTCTCACCCCCTCACTCTCGCTCGCTCTCTCTCTCTCCCCCTCACTCTCGCTCGCTCTCCTCTCCCACTCACTCTCGCTCGCTCTCCCTCTCTCCCCCTCACTCTCGCTCGCTCTCCCTCTCGCCCACTCACTCTCGCTCGCTCTCCCTCTCTCCCACTCACTCTCGCTCTCCCTCTGTCCCCCTCAAACTCGCTCTCCCTCTCTCCCCCTCACTCTCGCTCTCCCTCTCTCCCCCTCACTCGCGCTCGCTCTCCCTCTCTCCCACTCACTCTTGCTCTCCCTCTCTCCCACTCACTCTCGCTCTACCTCTCTCCCCGTCACTCTCGCTCTCCCTCTCTCCCACTCACTCTCGCTCGCTCTCCCTCTCTCCCACTAACTCTCGCTCGCTCTCCCTCTCTACCCATCACTCACACTCGCTCTCCCTCTCTCCCACTCACTCTCGCTCTCCCTCTCTACCCCTCACTCTCGCTCTCCCTCTCTCCCCCTCACTCTCGCTCTCCCTCTCTCCCCCTCACTCGCGCTCGCTCTCCCTCTCTCCCACTCACTCTCGCTCTCCCTCTCTCCCACTCACTCTCGCTCTCGCTCTCTCCCACTCACTCTCGCTCTCCCTCTCTCCCACTCACTCTCACTCGCTCTCCCTCTCTCCCACTCACTCTCGCTCTCCATCTCTCCCCCTCACTCTCGCTCGCTCTCCCTCTCTCCCCCTCACTCTCGCTCGCTCTCCCTCTCTCCCCCTCACTCTCGTTCGCTCTCCCTCTCTCCCCCTCACTCTCGCTCGCTCTCCCTCTCTCCCCCTCACTCTCGCTCGCTCTCCGTCTCTCCCCCTCACTCTCGCTCGCTCTCCGTCTCTCCCCCTCACTCTCGCTCGCTCTCCCTCTCTCCCACTCACTCTCGCTCTCCCTCTCACCCCCTCACTCTCGCTCGCTCTCTCTCTCTCCCCCTCACTCTCGCTCGCTCTCCTCTCCCACTCACTCTCGCTCGCTCTCCCTCTCTCCCCCTCACTCTCGCTCGCTCTCCCTCTCTCCCACTCACTCTCGCTCGCTCTCCCTCTGTCCCACTCACTCTCGCTCTCCCTCTCTCCCCCTCAAACTCGCTCTCCCTCTCTCCCCCTCACTCTCGCTCTCCCTCTCTCCCCCTCACTCGCGCTCGCTCTCCCTCTCTCCCACTCACTCTTGCTCTCCCTCTCTCCCACTCACTCTCGCTCTACCTCTCTCCCCGTCACTCTCGCTCTCCCTCTCTCCCACTCACTCTCGCTCGCTCTCCCTCTCTCCCACTAACTCTCGCTCGCTCTCCCTCTCTACCCATCACTCACACTCGCTCTCCCTCTCTCCCACTCACTCTCGCTCTCCCTCTCTACCCCTCACTCTCGCTCTCCCTCTCTCCCCCTCACTCTCGCTCTCCCTCTCTCCCCCTCACTCGCGCTCGCTCTCCCTCTCTCCCACTCACTCTCGCTCTCCCTCTCTCCCACTCACTCTCGCTCTCGCTCTCTCCCACTCACTCTCGCTCTCCCTCTCTCCCACTCACTCTCACTCGCTCTCCCTCTCTCCCACTCACTCTCGCTCTCCATCTCTCCCCCTCACTCTCGCTCGCTCTCCCTCTCTCCCCCTCACTCTCGCTCGCTCTCCCTCTCTCCCCCTCACTCTCGTTCGCTCTCCCTCTCTCCCACTCACTCTCGCTCTCCATCTCTCCCCCTCACTCTCGCTCGCTCTCCCTCTCTCCCCCTCACTCTCGCTCGCTCTCCCTCTCTCCCACTCACTCTCGCTCGCTCTCCCTCTCTCCCACTCACTCTCGCTCTCCATCTCTCCCCCTCACTCTCGCTCGCTCTCCGTCCCTCCCCCTCACTCTCGCTCGCTCTCCCTCTCTCCCACTCACTCTCGCTCGCTCTCCCTCTCTCCCGCTCACTCTCGCTCTCCCTCTCTCCCCCTCACTCTCGCTCTCCCTCTCTCCCCCTCACTCGCGCTCGCTCTCCCTCTCTCCCACTCACTCTCGCTCTCCCTCTCTCCCACTCACTCTCGCTCTCCCTCTCTCCCACTCACTCTCGCTCTCCCTCTCTCCCACTCACTCTCGCTCTACCTCTCTCCCCGTCACTCTCGCTCTCCCTCTCTCCCACTCACTCTCGCTCGCTCTCCCTCTCTCCCACTAACTCTCGCTCGCTCTCCCTCTCTACCCATCACTCACGCTCGCTCTCCCTCTCTCCACTCACTCTCGCTCTCCCTCTCTACCCCTCACTCTCGCTCTCCCTCTCTCCCCCTCACTCTCGCTCTCCCTCTCTCCCCCTCACTCGCGCTCGCTCTCCCTCTCTCCCACTCACTCTCGCTCTCACTCTCTCCCACTCACTCTCGCTCTCGCTCTCTCCCACTCACTCTCGCTCTCCCTCTCTCCCACTCACTCTCGCTCGCTCTCCCTCTCTCCCACTCACTCTCGCTCTCCATCTCTCCCCCTCACTCTCGCTCTCTCTCCCCTCACTCTCGCTCGCTCTCCCTCTCTCCCCCTCACTCTCGCTCGCTCTCCCTCTCTCCCACTCACTCTCGCTCTCCATCTCTTCCCTCACTCTCGCTCGCTCTCCGTCTCTCCCCCTCACTCTCGCTCGCTCTCCTCTCCCACTCACTCACGCTCTCGATCTCTCCCCCTCACTCTCGCTCGCTCTCCCTCTCTCCTCCTCACTCTCGCTCGCTCTCCGTCTCTCCCCCTCACTCTCGCTCGCTCTCCTCTCCCACTCACTCACGCTCTCGATCTCACCCCCTCACACCCGCTCGCCCTCCGTCTCTCCCCCTCACTCTCGCTCGCTCTCCTCTCCCACTCACTCACGCTCTCGATCTCTCCCCCTCACTCTCGCTAGCTCTCCCTCTCTCCCCCTCACTCTCGCTCGCTCTTCCTCTCTCCCCTCACTCTCGCTCGCTCTCCTCTCCCAGTCACTCACACTCTCGATCTCTCCCCCTCACTCTCGCTCGCTCTCCGTCTCTCCCCCTCACTCTCGTTCGCTCTCCTCTCCCACTCACTCACGCACTCGATCTCTCCCCCTCACTCTCGCTCGCTCTCCTTCTCTCCCCCTCACTCTGGCTCGCTCTCCCTCTCTCCTCCTCACTCTCGCTCGCTCTCCCTCTCTCCCCCTCA